>NC_056748.1:887930371-887935371 GCF_019279795.1 Protopterus annectens | reverse complement strand
AATGGGACCAGACGGTATCCCGGGCTGCGTCCTACATGAACTGCAAGAAGAGCTAAACCCAAACATAAAACTACTGTTCAATCTCAGCCTTACTACAGGATATGTACCCAAAGAGTGGTGTACAGCAACGGTGGTCCCTCTCCACAAAGTTGGTGTCTCAATGGATCCTGGAAACTATCACCCCATAAGCCTGGCTAGCTTGGTCTGCAAAGCTATGGAAAGGATCACCATGGACCTTATAAATAAAGATATTGGGGACCTACAGACACTGGATCCTACCCAGTTCGGCTTTGTTAAGGGCAGATCCTGCCTCTTAAACCTGGTCGATTTCTTTGAAACAGTCACCAAGGCCATTGACGAGGGGAAGGTAGTCCACACAGCCTACCTGGACCTCGCAAAAGCCTTCGATACAATACCCCACTCGGGCATTATAGATAAGCTCACCAGCTTAAATATAAACCCCTATGTCACTAGATGGGTTGCAAACTGGCTCATGGACAGAATCCACATGGTTAGAATTGCTGGAGCCATGTCAGACTATAAACCAGTTACAAGTGGCGTCCCACAAGGCTCAGTCCTGGAACCTCTCTTGTTCGGTATATATTTCTCAGAGGTACAGGCCAACACGGAAGGACTGTGGCTGACCAAGTTCGCAGATGACTGCAAACTGGGCGCCATAATCGACTCTCCAGCCGACACAAGCATCCTCCAAAAGGGCCTCATAGAAACAGACAACTGGTGTCAGAGCCATGGCCTCAAGCTAAATGCCAAAAAGTGTATAGTCATCCCCTTTGGCAAAAACAAAGTGCCCACAAATTACCACATAAGTGGTAATCCATTAAGTACGGAAGAAGTAATTAGGGCCCTGGGGACCCAAGTTGATAGCAATCTCTCATTTGACAACCACGTGGCCAAAGTGGTTAGAAAAACATTTTATATAGCCCACCTAATCATGAAGGGATTCACATCTAGATCAGGGGAGGTCATCGTGCCTCTTTACTCATCAGGCCCATAATTGAGTACAATGCCCCTTTTGGGATGTACCTTACCAGACACCTGCAGCAACTGGAAAGACCCCAAAAGTACCTCACCAAGAGGATCAAAGGGCTCAAACAGATGCCATATGCTGCCCGGTTAAAGAAAATGCAGCTCTACTCAGTGGCATACCGCCTGCTCAGAAGCGATCTGTGCCTGACGTATAAAGCCATGTCCAACCCGGAATTAATGGACATGCTGCACCTCAGAAAATCCAAATCCCATCGAGATACGTGCTCGAGAGACTTGAACCTCAGCACTGAAATAAATAGGGCCCGTGGAAAAAATTTTTTTTTTTTCCCCTTTTTTTTAAAGGGGGGTTTTTTCTAGGCCAAATTTTAGGAATTCCCCGGGGTTGGGGTGAGAAGGGGAAAAAAAACCCGGGGGCCCGGGGGGGTTTTTTTTGTTTTGGGAAAACGCTTTTTGGGGGGGTTTGGGAATTTTTGGGGGTTAAAAGGGAAAAGGCTAGGAAAAAACCCCCTTTTTAAATTAAATTCAAACCGAAAAAAAAAGACAAAAAAAAAAAAAAAAAAAAAAAAAAGAAAATAATAAAAAAACCCCAAAAAAAAAGAAATTTTTTTTTTTTTTTTTTTTTTTTTTTTTTTTTTTGGGTTTTAGTGTGGGAGGTAGTGTGGTTTGTGTGTTGGTGTTGTTGGTTTTTGGAGCAAAACAAAATCAAAAACTCTGGTTTTCAGATTTTGAATTTAAAACGAGTTTTCTATGTTTTAAAAAAGGCTTTAGGTTAAAAACTGAAATTTGACATTTCAGAAAGACAAAGATTTATGTTAATAAAAAAAAAAGGGGAAATATATATATATATATATATATGTATATATATATATATATATACATATATATATATATATATGTATACATATATATATATATATATATATATATATATATATACATATATATATACATATATATATATATATATACATATATGTATTACTATTATATATACATGTATATGTATATATATAGTTTTATATATATATAGTTTTTTATATATATATATATATAGTTTTTTATATATATATATATATATATATATATATATATAGTTTTATATATATATAGTTTATATATATATATATATATATATATATATATATATATATATATATATATATATATATATATATATAGTTTTATATATATATATATATATTTATATATATATATATATATATATTTTTATATATATTTTTATATTTATATATATATATATATATATATATATAGTTTTATATATATATATATATAGTTTTATATATATATATATATATATATATATAGTTTTATTTATATATATATATATATATATATATATATATATATATATATATAGTTTTTTTATTTATATATATATATATATATATATATATATATATATATATCGTTTTATTTATATATATATATATATATAAGTTTATATATATATATATATATATATATATATTATACATGTATGTATATATATATATATATATATATATATATATATATATATATATATATATATATATGTGGGTCTACTTTCATAGACGTCCGAATCGCCGACACACACAGTTACCAACCCCAAACAACCGAAAACACACCACACCAACAACTCATGATACCGAACACCACAACACCGACACAAAAACGTCAACTACACATTACACACAACAACATATCCACTAACCTTAACCTAAACCCTAACCCTAACGTCCGACACTACGCACACTTACCCAACCGCACTAACCTAACTCACTTAACACACCCCTAAACCTCAACACCGTCACTATCGCACACTTACCCTACCTGCACCCTAACCTAACTCACTTAACCCACCCTAAAACATTCAGCCCGTCACTATCGACACTCACTCCACCCGATTCTAACCCTGACACATAACACTTCCCTACACTGCTCTACTGCTCTACGTCACTTCCACACACCCTCACCGGAACCCTTAGTCCGACACCACCGCGACACCTCACCTTTCCACACCCTAACCTAAAATCCTCACTATCAGACACTTACCTGTCCGCCCCAATCCTAAATCTTTCATTTTCGCTTACTTCGTATCGCGCTACACACCGCTGCCGTTGTCGGTCTCAGCTGTCGGGATATCGCGTTTTGGTAACCTACCTGTTCAGTCGCTCCGTCTCGGTCTTCCGGTGTCGGTGACGTGGTAACCTATGAAAGTAGACCCATATATATATATATATATATATATATATATATATATATATATAGTTATATATATATATATATATATATATATATATATATATATAGTTTTATGGCTTTGTCAAAGGCAGATCATGCCTTTTAAACTTGGTTGACTTTTTCGAAACAGTCACCAAGGCCATTGACGAGGGAAAGGCAGTCCATACAGCCTACCTAGACCTGGCGAAGGCTTTTGATACAATACCTCACTCGGGTATCATTGAAAAACTCATCAACTTAAATGTAAACCCATACATTACAAGATGGGTTGCAAACTGGCTGAGTGACAGAACCCACAGGGTCAGAGTTGCTGGCGCCATGTCAGACTCAAAGCCTGTCACAAGTGGTGTCCCACAGGGCTCAGTCCTGGGCCCACTCTTGTTTGGCATCTACTTTTCTGAAGTACAAGCAAACACAGGAGGGTTATGGCTGACAAAGTTTGCAGATGACTGCAAACTGGGCGCCGTAGTTGAAAGCACATCCGACACAGATATCCTTCAGAAGGGTCTCACAGAAACGGATAACTGGTGCCAGAGCCATGGCCTAAAGTTAAATGCCAAGAAATGCATAGTCATACCCTTCGGGAAAAATAAGGTTACCCCTAGCTACCATATAGGTGGCAATCCCCTGAACACAGAAGAAGTTATTAGGGACCTGGGAACCCAGGTTGACCGTAGCCTTTCATTCGACACTCGTATTGCAAAAGTAGTTAGGAAGACCTTCTACATTGCCCACCTTATCATGAAGGGATTCACATCTAGATCAAGGGAAGTCATAGTCTCCCTATACTCATCACTCATCAGACCAATGATCGAGTACAATGCCCCATTCGGAATGTATCTGACCCGACACTTGCAGCAGCTGGAGAGGCCACAAATGTTCCTCACCAAAAGGATACAGGGTCTCAAAAATCTGTCTTATGCTGCCCGACTGAAAGAACTCCAGTTATATTCAGTTGCTTACCGCTTGCTCAGAGGTGACCTATGCCTGACATACAAGGCCATGTCAAACCCAGATTTGATGAACATGCTTCATCTCAAAAAATCTAGATCCCTCAGAGCCACAAGGGCGGGAGACTTAAACCTCGACACTGTTATTAATAGGACGTGCTGGAGGGATAGATTCATCACCCAAAGACTCCCTATGCTGTGGAACAAAATCCCGGTTTATGTGAGGCAGAGCACCTATCTGGCCTTGTTCAAGAGGAAGCTTGACCAATGGATGGGAGATAGCAGATACCACCCAGGGGTTACCTCAGTGTCACTGCTCGACAGAGGCACAGCAAAATAATGGGCATAGTTTCTCCAAACTAAAGGGGTGGCGTAAGCCACAAAACTATGGGCTAGGCTTATAAATGCCCTCGGGCAGATAGCCTAGTATGAACCTATGAACCTATTTATATATAGTTTTTTATATATATATATATATATAGTTATATATATATATATATATATATATATATAGTTTTATATATATATATATATATATATATAGTTTTATATATATATATAGTTTTATATATATATATATATATATATATATATATATATATATATAGTTTTGTATTCTATATATATAGTTTTGTATTATATATATATATATATATATATATATAGTTTTGTATTTTATATATATATATATATAGTTTTATATATATATATATATGTATATATAGTTTATATATATATATATGGTATATATATAGTTTTATATATATATGTATATATATATAGTTTTATATATAT